>NC_069126.1:41217736-41262736 GCF_026914265.1 Mya arenaria
TGGCATACAGAGATAATAAAACAGTTTTAAACATTGTTATAGCTAATGTATACCGTATGAGTCGCGCCAGGCGATTAGAAATTAAGTTGACATACGAAATCACGTCACAAAAATGCTTTGCACTTAAAATCTGACTGAACATTAACTAAATGTTTTGCTATTTTGCAGCAATAATTGATTTGTATAATTTCTCATTTGCAGTCTTAAGACCGATAGATGGCCATGGTTATTTTGATAAACCATCACCAACGATCATTTTTTTTAGCTTGATTTTGAAAAACGCATAAACACTCGATGAAGACGTGTCTATAAGCAATAGTCGTTTGTACTTATTTGTCTGACGATCTTGCGGACATATCAATGATCAATTTTACAAAATCCGTATTTTAATGAAATATGCGTCTATACGCGTAGGAGACACGCTTGTGATAACAAATACCAGTTCACAATAACACAACTCCGTCTGTTTTCATGATTTCACAGTATATACAGAAGTCGTCCTTTAAACGAACCATACATTTGCCACAGAATATTTGACGTTGACGTTTATATGCTCAACGGGGATAACCTATAAAATTGTCAGTTTCATAAGCAAAACAACTTCCAATGATAAGGCTGGTTATGTAAATGTTGTTGTTGTTTTTTGTCAAACTAGCAAATTTCTTTACTCGATTGAATAACAATAAGAAATGGCGATGTATAACAACTCGGAATGGCATTGGAACTCTTACATGGATGCTAACAGTTGCTCCTGCTCTTTTAGGAGCTGATTATTTAAAAAGTCAATGACACTTTCGAGCTAGAGCGAAAGAGTGGATATCATTAAAACAAAGTTAGTATGACTCGTTATTTTATCTAATATCACGAATATGACGGTTTTTTTTCAGAAAACGGGGAATGCAGTCACACATTTATATGTTTAAACGTCTTAAATATTTCGGTTATTTGTAAACATATACTGTTTATGGAGTAATGAGAACGTTTCTCTCATCAAACATGCATGCTTACAAAAAATATCGTCAATGTTCAGCTACATTTCATTACAGGAGCTTACATTTAAGATAAAGAAAACATCGAGTGTTTTTATTTTGTCTGTATTAAATATGGTAGCCTGTTTACCGGAATAAGCATGTTTATACCCGGTTAATGAGTTGATCTGGAACTAAAAACCAGGGAGCTGGTGCCAAAGTGTCGAGCCTGAGCGAGTACGGTATAAAAATGTTCTCGACTCGGCATATTTAAAATATTTTAAGCTCTGTTTTTATTACTAGTATTAAGAATATTTTTCATCTTTAAAATAACGTATATTATTCATCTGATAACTGGCGCAGCAACCTCAGAAATGTCGAAGAGGATAAATAATACTTTCACAAAATCTGTATAATAATTTTGTTCTTCTTTCTTGAACAGTTTTTAACTCTAATCATATTCCAAAAAATGAATTCTAGGTGGTCAACGGAAAATGTGTTATTTATGTGAGTGAGTGAGTGAGTGAGTGAGTGAGTGAGTGAGTGAGTGAGTGAGTGAGTGAGTGAGTGAGTGAGTGAGTGAGTGAGTGAGTGAGTGAGTGAGTGAGTGAGTGAGTGAGTGAGTGAGTGAGTGAGTGAGTGAGTGAGTGAGTGAGTGAGTGAGTGAGTGAGTGAGTGAGTGAGTGAGTGAGTGAGTGAGTGAGTGAGTGAGTGAGTGAGTGAGTGAGTGAGTGAGTGAGTGAGTGAGTGAGTGAGTGAGTGAGTGAGTGAGTGAGTGAGTGAGTGAGTGAGTGAGTGAGTGAGTGAGTGAGTGAGTGAGTGAGTGAGTGAGTGAGTGAGTGAGTGAGTGAGTGAGTGAGTGAGTGAGTGAGTGAGTGAGTGAGTGAGTGAGTGAGTGAGTGAGTGAGTGAGTGAGTGAGTGAGTGAGTGAGTGAGTGAGTGAGTGAGTGAGTGAGTGAGTGAGTGAGTGAGTGAGTGAGTGAGTGAGTGAGTGAGTGAGTGAGTGAGTGAGTGAGTGAGTGAGTGAGTGAGTGAGTGAGTGAGTGAGTGAGTGAGTGAGTGAGTGAGTGAGTGAGTGAGTGAGTGAGTGAGTGAGTGAGTGAGTGAGTGAGTGAGTGAGTGAGTGAGTGAGTGAGTGATAGAGTGAGTGAGTGAGTGAGTTGATGGATGAATGAATAGATGGATGAATGAATAGATGGATGAATGAATAGATGGATGAATTAATTAACTTTGTCTTGTATGAATTTTTATCTTCCGGCTGTAAGAATGTCATTTGTTGTTTGAGAATAATGATTTGCTATGCTTTGCTATATTTTCAAATAGGGACTGCATGTCATAGTTGTTAGTAAGTTCAGTGAATTTCTAATACTTACTGCATTTACTCTTTTTTTCAATTTTAAGTATTTGATACAGTTTCCCATTCATAGATAATTTGATGATTGGAAGTGCGTGCTGTAGTTTGATTAACTTCCTGGTTGAAGTTCCTTTTACGACACTTATATAGTGGACGATACTAATGATTATAACACTGTTTACTACACACTGAAAGTTTTTTTCCTACGATTTACGATTTATATCAGTACATTCAGAATAGTATTTTTTGTTCTCACATTAATTTTGAATGGACGGAAACGCTGATTTTGCATCAGTTTGATCTCATGTATCACACCATACCTTAACCTATCACATGTGTTCATACAATATTCACGGTGTGTAATGTAGCTATAAAATTAAGCATGTCATGAAAAATGGAAACTTTGATTTTTGTACCAGCTTATCACGTAGGTTATATAAAAAATGGAATCATGGGTTTAATATTTGTCCTGCAGTTTGTTTTTATTAGATATGACTCATAATTATGAACGTTTTAAAGAAAAAATGAAATTCAATAATGACATATTGATATTAACCTTAAAGGTTTAATTGATTTTATTGTGTATTTAGAACATAGATTACAGCATACTAAGCATAGATCTGAGCTTTATATCTACTATAGTATTTCATTCTATCTTCAATGCGGTTAAAGCTTATTTATTACCTCTGTTAAGCGCTGCATTATACAAAGGGAGATTAACACAGAATCTTGGTATATGTCAATATTTAGCAACCAACCACTATGCCCTAATCGGTTGTCTTTCCGTGTATGTAGTACAATGCAGCAGGTTAAATCTTTAACTAAGCGGAGTGATGTAATGTTATAATAGAGATTATTACGAAAACTTGGTATTTTTCTATATTGAGTAACAAAACAATATGCCCTAATAAGGTGTACCTTTTAAGTAGTCAGTTCACATATTCCACCTAAAACAGGAATTACATGCACTGTTGTGCATTTTTATGGCTTTGTCGTTGAATTCGCCATCAATTCAAATAACTATTACTTGAATTGGCATCGAATTCTTCTTTAACAAATAAGTGCAATATATGATACAAGTTTTTTTATATATCGTAAATCATGATATCATATCGAGTTATTTACGACATCAAGTAAAGAGTAGAACCTATATGTACTCTAGGCGATTTCCGAATATCAAAACCAAACCTGGACGATATCGGTATGGGCAGATAACGTCAAACATGTTCGACAACCAGCAATGCTCGCCCGATTGCATCGGAGTTATGGCACTTAAATTGTTTAGAACCGTATATTGTCTGCGCTGTAACGCAATGATTTCAAAGTCACTTCAAAGTTATGGCTCTTGAATTGCCTTAATAATACACATTTTTTGAGTTGTCTGCGCTGTCATTCGATCACCGCCAAACTTGGACAATATATGTTAGGACCCTTAAATTGCTTAAACACACAACCTTTCTTTCATTTATTCTTGACAAAAAAAGACGTAAAAGGCAAACCTCTAAAACCGAATATAGAATACAACGCATAACAAGCAATACAACAAATATTCAGATAAATCATGACACTCACAAATATTAATGTACAAATTATTTTAATACAGATATTTTAATCCTGTAATTGATATCATTTAATTGTTAAGAATTATATAATTTACTATTTCAAAAATAAATAAATACGAGTTTAACTCACCAACTTACAGCATTCTCCGAATCTGGCAATTATTTCCACTTGTTATAACATACATTTAAACGTTAACAAATATGACGTCACAATAATAACGCAAATAACGACAATGAGCATCAAAGGTCAACTTAATCATTACTGGTTATAAAAAGTTGTTTTTGTAGAAGCTGAAGCATTCTCAATGACAGGAAAAGAGAAATGACGCCAACCTGCCAACCTTTTTTTTCATGGTCCACTAAATATTCGGCACTGGATTGCGCCAAATTCACTGTTTAAAGTTAAAAGTATGCTCACAAATTGTCATGCTTGAATTTGTATTCTATATGTAAATTTTGCTTGCCTAATATAACATATGAAAGTGGTAATCAGCGGTCCTTTTGCTAGTTAGTCCCAAACAAACCGACCAACAGTAGTTGCTACTCTATTTAACTCGTTAATCGAAAAGCCCTGAATTAAACCCGTTGTTCTAAGCAATTTACTATATTTGTTCCAGACACAACTTAGCATCGGTATCGGTAAAATCTGAGTAAGAGAGTTTTCCCGTTTTTAGGATAGAGGAAGTTCCGACGTGTTTGGCATTCCACAAGTTGTGTTCGGCTGAAAGCAATATACTGAGTACTACAAATAGCCGCATATCGGAGTTCTACAATTTGGTAAGTTTTTATGGGATGGCAGGTTTGCATTTTCTATATGGCACATCGGAGACTTGAAAACGTATCAGACAAAGCCGGAATTCCGGTCTCATACCATTTTAGGAGCAAGATCATCCCGGACTGTTTTTGCGTTTGCGTATTCTACCATGAAAATTCCTATATGGGATGGGATATATTTGGTGGATGGTCCATTGTCCGTCTCTCTGCAGTCAAGTGAGCTCCAGACACATCCGAAATTTGGGTCTGAAGCCACGTTTTGTGGTACTGTAAACGAGTTATCAAGGATGGTGGTATGTGGTAGTATTGAAATGACAACTTTTACACTTGGTCGATTGTATTCCGCATTGTATCCATTAGTGCTTTCCATTCAGGTTTTGTATCGTTTTTTGTATCGTTTTGGGTGTTGACCTACATGTGGTGTGAGTAAGTTTTGTCCCCTACCACATCTTGTTGGTGTTACATTTTTCGGGGACGATATCGGTTTGGGGACAACTGTTTGTTCGTTTTCATTAATGAATGAAAGTGCTTCCCAATATTGTGAATACTATGTAATAGGGTATACGTGCCCTACCACACATGGTTAATTGGACTTCGCAAACGTCACTGTAGCAAGTAGAAGATACACCCGGAGTTGCATTTTGCATCTTTTATCAACCTTTTATGAGGTTTTTATCAGCAGGATGACCTAAATGTTTATCTCTAAACCCGAGGTACAAAAACATATCACATTCGAAGTAAATTAAATACTTTGTCTATATAAGGAAATAAGTGTAATAACTTGAACTTGCACGCAAAAACTTTGTTTTGGGAATGTCTAGACACCGGTAAAAATAGTGTCATCGATGAATAAATCGGTTCTTGGTATGCAGTTTCGAAAAAAATATTGTTAAACTGCTTACAGCGTTTACCGTGCTTTTCTATAGTATGATAATTTTGTTAATAAGTTGTATTTATTTTAATATGTTACTTTCTTCACAATTTCAACACTACGTTTTAGAAGGTCCGACACTGAATTTGAACGCGACATTACCTGTTGATTTACATCCGCATATGAAGTTGACCGTCAACTGTTTTGTTGCTGACAGCAATGCCTCAAGACAATGATTCGGTGTGAATACGAAAAAATGACTGAAATAAAAAACAACAACAGAGGAATGCCTGTAAACACTGACTTATACGGGAGATGAAGAGATGACATACATTTGCAGCGCATGGAAATCAGATGAGCTTCTGAGACATTCTTTGACAGTTTTCAACTCAATGACAGAGGGTAGTTCTGTTGCCAATGGCAAGTTAACTTTAAAGCTAATTAGTACATTTCATCCCTTATTTTTCATTTATTCCTTTCTACCGTTCATAAATCTTTTAACATTTAGTATATAAGTTCTTTGTTATCAGGCGTTATCAGTCGTTAATTCCACACAGCTTCGGGTATTGTGATTATTTATCTCCAAATACGGGACAATTGACTACTAAATATCTCTTACGAACGACATGATATTGAAAAGTTTTACGGTGCCACTACCATCTGCAGAGAACATGAAGGTCCATGATAAAATGAAATCAATGCTTTTACTGTGTTAAATTAAAATTTATTACGAAAACTGCAACATTGCATTTGAAAATCTTAAGTTCAAATTTGAGTGTTGGTATTTTCTTAATTGTGTGCATTAATAACATACACAATTTATTTTCAACCTTTTCAAGTTGACATTATCTTAAATATAGTTAATGTAATAAATGCGAAACAATAGTTTCAAAATCGTACTTGAGTACTTGTAATTTAAATGTTGTTTAATTGCAGAAGCAACAACCAAATCGGCACTAGTTGTTTCCCAACAGTGGCATACGTCGGTCCTTTACGCCGTATCGGGAACAGTTCTACTTTTACTTGTAACAACGTTTACCGTGCTTCTTTGTAGGCGATGCAAACCTCATGGTAATTGTGCAGATACTGTTAATTGAAACACAGTCATTTAAAACAATGTTTTATCGATGCATATCTTCCTTTAATCGGTCATTAATCACTTTTTTCATGATTTATTAAGAAATACCATTTAATTAGTTCACCAAAACTAAACGTAAGCTATTTGTGATTGTTTTGATTTTGATTCTGATAATGTTATATCATTATGGACGTTAAACGTGTGTTACCTCACTGCTAAAATCAGCATTTGTCTCTGTATACGAGCAATCATAATTGAAGCTTGAGAAAGTACAAACAGTTTGACTATATGATGTCGGGTACTACATCAGGGCACTAGATCGAAGGATAATTGTTCACATTATAGCAAAACCAATTTCACTTAATCGAAAATTCAATTGAAGCTATGTAAACATGTTCAGCACACAAGAAATCTACTGTAATCTTTCAATAGCACAAGGATCGAAAAAAACGAATAATACTGCAGCAAATTTCATACAACTTACATGAATATAACGTAAATGTTTTTCAGTGAATCTTGAACCGATCATTAATGTATTTAGAGAAATGAGCTTATTTACAAACGTTATAAGTCATTCTTGAAGAATATTGATGGCATCGGTTAATTAAGCTTATGTTATCCTCTAAAAAGGATGCACATCAACTGTTGACGTTCACATAATTGAATTGGCATTGCGGTAAGTGAAAGAGTTTTGTTTTTAATTCTTTGATACAGTTTATCACACTCTTCTACGCCGAAGAAGAACTGCAGTTAAAGAGCGAAGTACACATGTGTACGATGATGTTCATTCTAATCAAGAGACGACTGCGCTTCACAATCAGGTAAGATTTGTTTTCATTATAACCATTAAATGTAATGTCTTCTTGACTTACAACAATTGATCGTTTTACCTTAGGGTTCCCGATTCAATTTTATAACGATGTTGCTATTAGCGTAGTATTACGTTATAAAAAACAAATGTTTAATGGTTGAATCTGCGATTGATTCTTGAATACAACACGTATTAGAATACATCTGACCTAGTACATGAATGAAGTTTTACTATTGGTTTTGGCCGTTTATAGACAGTAAATACACATTGAAGAATACATATCATATCAATCAGTAAGTTTAACAAACCGAGAATAGGAAACTATCAGTATATTATCATACAATTAACACGCTGTCTCCACAAATAACATTCTAAGCTCTGCAAGAGTTTCAAACAAAAAAAGATGTTAAACCAGATTATAGCAAACAGCTTTGCATAATTTACAAAAAAACAACAACAAAAAAACAAGTGAATTTAAGTTCTGCGCAACAATCTAAGTACAGCGATCATAATTGGATACTCGAGACCACAATGGTCGTATATAGTATTCCAAAGAAATTGATGATATTTTCTTTCTCGTGACAAAACAGAAGAAGATGAACACACATATTATCAGTCAAAAATTGACAGGATTTACGTATCTGAACGTAATTGGCGTGAAATAAACTGTCCTAGTTAATAAAAGATTAACTTACAAACAGAAGGATTCCTTGGTCTTGTATTTGTAACTGAGGGTTGCATGTGATTGTCAGAGGTACTGTACATCCTCAGCTACCATCAGCGTTACTATTATATACATGGCAATTTGCTTAGATAAGTAGATTTTGATTGCACCACAGAATAATAATACCATGTTGTTCAAAATTCAATATTGTCATCAATACCCTTTTTCAGTGATATTAATACAGTCAACCAAAAAAGACTTGATAGTTTTTTTTTCTTAAAGAAAACATGAAGATAATCAGGAATTTACAAAGAAGAGTTTGTTTGTTTTATGTATATCATATTTATACTTAATAGTCTATTTTTCTAAAAAAACAAACAAACATAAAAATAAAAAAGGAATTAACAAAGGTGTGTACGTTTTGTTAAATGTATTTCATATTTATACTTGATAGTCTTTTTTCACAAACACAAACAAACATAAAAATAGTAAGGAATTTACAAAGATGTGTTTGTTTTGTTTTATGTATATCATATTTATACTTGTTAGTCTTTTTTTTAAAAAAACAAACAAACAAACACAAGAATAATAAGGAATTTACAAAGAAGTGTTTGGTTTCGTTTTATCCATATATTATTTATACTGGAAAGGTTTTTTCAACTTTCTAAAAAAGCAAACAAGCATAAACATAATCGTTTTATGTATATCATACTTATTGAAACATTTATGTACATTTGAAGAGAGGAGTGTCTGCACGAGCCATCGAAAACAAAGACGCACCACCACTATTGGATACGGTAGAAAAACAAAGACCGTTCAAACGAGAATGTCAACCACTACGACTATGTGGATACCCAATCCGCCGACAGAGACAGTCGAACAAACGCACCGGATGCAAATTATATCCACGCTATATAACCGATTTAGTAACTGATCAAAATATTAACTATGTAGACGGATTTGTGTCATTTGGAGATCACTTAATCATTATTATTTCACTGACCTATTCAAGACCGTAACTTGATGGTTTATTGTTAGTAAGTGTACTGATGTTGTGTTTACATGAGTGTTCTCATATGAACCTTTTGCTTGTAATACATTTTGAATTTTATAATAGCTATCAATTAAAAAGTGCTTTGCAATTATTTGTAAATTATTTGCTTTTTCCGAATCGCTGCGTATCATTTAAAACAACTATCTTTTATCTATAACCTATGTAAATGTCAAGTGTATTTATAGTATTACTCATTTTAGAGTTAAAATCCAGTCGCTCAAATTGGGGAAAAATCAAAATTCCTTTTGGTTACGTGAGTACTATAGAGTGCATTAGTGTCTAGTCTGGTTGAATCGTAACTTGGAGGAGTTATAACTGTTACTCCGTCTGTATTCACATTCTTTCACTGGAACTGTTTTTATTTATTGTTTTCAAGTTGTTGTAGGCTCTTAATAGGCCGTAAGGTGTATTGTGTAATGTTTCAACAGGTTTAATGTTGAGATCTTGTAAACCGGATTACACGCATTCCAAATGTAACTCAGGTATTTGCTGTTTGCTGTCATTCGCTGAACATTTATTTATCAATGATAAATTGATATTTATAATACACTGGAACTAAAATATATATCCTTGTTGTATATTGTGCATATAGTTGGTTGTTTTAAAGGACGTTTATTCGTTTACCTTTAACCATATGTTAGTACATAAATGTTTGGCTGTTGTGCTCGTCCATTTAATTCACATTTGTATTACCATGGGGCAACATGAACAGGCAAACATGCTATGATTGTGTCTTTTTTCTCTGGAGTTCATATGATAACAAAAGAATGTAATAACAAGCTTGTTATCAGTGTTTGTTGTTTGATAGTGTAAAAATAACACTGTTTATGTAGCGGTTTGCAGTTTTTATTTCAAACTGGTCATTTCAGCACAATTGTGTATGAAATTAAATATTCTAAAGCGTGTGTTCTTCGTCGTTGATTATGTAGAGAAGTAGCTGCACAAATAATTTGAACAACATCTAGCCTACAATTGCAAGAAATGGAAAGTGTGTTATGAGCAAGGTCTTCAACGAAACTCCGTGAATAAATGTAGATAAGTTCAATGTCACGCCCATTAGGTTACCCATAAACAGTTTGACTACGATTGTATTGGAAAACACATAAATTAAAGAAAAAGCTTGGTCTAGTTTCCGCTATCAACTTGATGAAAGGTATCTGAGGGGTATTTATTTATCTTCATTTGGCTTATCTTGAAGTATGCGGATGTCATCCAAAATAACTGTAAACAGTATAAAATGATCTTGACAAAATTCAAAACGAATGCAAACTTATTGTTACTGGTTGTATTCGCATTGTTTGTCCAAGAATGCTTCACATTGAATCTGTTTGGGATAGATGGGATACTAGACGATAAAAACACCAGCTTCTAAAAGCTCTCTCTCCTCATAATCATCTAGTCCCTCAGGCGGTAGGTCAAGCCTCAATAAGTCTCAACATATGAATTCATTCATTCCTTATACAATCTCAGCATTAAATATTCATCCAGTTGAAGCAAAAAACCATTGATATTGTTTCTCGTTTTAAAGCTTGCTTTAAGTCTGAAAATCCCAAACCAAATAATCTATTTTATTATGGAAAACGCCGAATACAGGTCATTCACACTCGCTTTTGCAACGAACCATCAACATATTATTCCCTTATCCCTCTGTTCGTGATGAAGTCAGGAGCCACCCTAACATTAAATGCCCTCTTATTTACTGGTCAAAGGCTACTTATTCTCAACTCCCAGGGGAAGCTTTCACTGTTCGTAACGCCCCGCTATTTTATATATATATATTATTAGCATCTGACGCGAGTTGTCATTTAATACAAAATTTTATTAAACGAGTTCATGAAATCTGTTAGTAAGCGAGCCTCTAACGAGTACTCAGAGTGGAATGTCAACGATGCGCCATATAAATATTTCAAATGAAAATGGCAAAAATAACTAGCAGTTATCAAGTTTAAATGCTGATTAAGCGCTTAACAAGTCACACATATAAGAATGTGTAGTAAAATATCCAACAACATGAATAACGAACAATTATAACCAAAAAACTCCAATAAGTTCACAATTTGATGACGTCACACTGAGAGTACATGCATTTACGCTGTTTATGTGACCTACATCGGTCTGTCAAATTTTACAGTGTGCACGGATTTAAAAGTTATTCGCTGTCGCTTTCGACGATGATTTTGCAGCGTTTTCTTAGTTTACATGGAGTTTCACAACATGCATATGATTACGGCGAAGCCTTACTCTGCACTGCATGGATGTTGATGTTGAAAAAGTTCCACCAAGAATGTTTCCAGAGAACATGATTTTCAAGCCGTTATGAGATGTGCAATGAGAAGCATGTGCTGCGGAATTCGTATTTGTGTTTTTGGTAACCGACAGCTGATTAAACTGGCAAGCAAATGGCATTGATTGCATATTGCCTATGTTTGTCAAGATGGAGATGTTTGAAATGTTCTTGTGTTGTTTGTCACTAATGTGGCTGTATTTTGTTGACTGACTAGATATTTATGTGACAAGTCATCTGTATCTGGTTGGCGGAACATAGTTTTTGAACAAGATGCTTTCTGTCACTATTATTTCTTTAGCCATTTGTCTCCCGGAAATCCTACAGCTTCATTATTGAGGTAAGTATTTGTTGGCGTTTCAACCATTTTGTTAACAAACAATGCGGAGAGATATCTAGGTCGCGTATGATAAGTCTAGCCAATAGAAATGTCTGATATATTATCTTCCACATGTATAAGACAAAACTATTCGTAATGGGTATATTACACGGAAAACAAGGGTAAGCATGTGATAAATAGTGATACTACCCTCATAGAAGTGAAAATCAAGACATTGTTCAGTGCTGTTCACCTGTTAAATTAAATGTCAAAAAAGATTTGATAGACAGTGATCAGCCACATCCAACTACTTATAATTACTTTCACAAGCCCTGAATTATCTTCTTTCTCTAAACAATGACCATAACCAATTCAAAATAAACCAGCAATTAAACAGTTTTTGAAAACAACAACATGTATTTGCACTCCAAAACGTACATGGACAAGCAATCGAACCGCTTCCCTTCCTTAGGTTACTTATTCACGAAGAAGAAACTTAATAAACTCTAACCTATACATAGATACTTAAACACCTCTGCGTTACATTGCGTCTAAACAAGAGCTAAATTATGAAGTATGCTATTTTACCAAAATTCAATGTCTTTTACATTCGAAAGAATACCTATGTTTCAGAGAAACATTATAAGAATATGTATGGTTTAGAGCGTTGCATAGCCGAAAGATATGTAAGTCATTGACCCAACATTTTGTTTACTATTAATAACATAATGGCAATAACCAGTGCATGCATTGTAGCCTTAAAGTAACCAATATCATGTTGAAGGAATCACGAACTCCAGTCCTTTGTAAAAAACCCAAATTCTACTTCAATCGTGTAATGCTAGCTTTGATTATGTGGATATTTTTAATTTTGTGATTTGGACAAGGATGAGGTTATGGCCGTACAGCTATTTTAAGCCCCTAGTAAACACTTGTTTCAATATCATCGTGTTTAAATGACCGTTCAAAGGCTGTAATCCCATCATGTTGAGTTTTGTTATCACATTGAGATTGAATTTGGCGGAAATGAACATATAAAAACAAAACATTTATTTAGATACAAGCATATACAGCTTATGATCATCCAAACAATCATCAAAGCATAAAAATAAAAACATAATTACAAACTAATTATAACAAGACAGCAATAATATCCAGTTCAAGTTAGATTGGAATGCTTACTACAAAGTCTCTAATTGATTTGCCTTTATTGTAAAAGACTCGGTCATTGCATGCTTTAAACTTGAAACGCTAAGTACATTTGTAAACAGTAGTAAGATCTGTCAACATGTGACTTATGGATCATCGCCTAGGAATGCTTTCGTGCATCATGAGGCAGGTGCGTGTTTTGATCGAGTAGATTTCTTTACGTTTTGTAGATTATACGTGTGTGTGCGTTCATTACAAATTAGAATTTTGAAAGACCTAAACGTTGATTTGTGCATTAAATATTTTGGGTTCGAAAAAAAAAGTCCATTTAATTAATATTACATTTATCCAAATATATGAAAGAAATATATGATATATCGCAAGTACCATAAAGTAATGTTTGCAGCGTTTATGCTTCTCATCCTTGCAATTTTTTTACCGGTAGTAAATAAACATTGTTGCTTGAAATTTATGTAATGATTAAAATTGTGCCTTATACAAAGCAAATATATACAATGCTTAATAAAAGAGTGCGATTTGTGCCATTATGATTTATTTGTTTTTCCATTTAACGTGCTTTAAATAAAGAAAAAACGAAATGGACAACATTTATTACCATTATCATTGTTTAAATCACACACGTTATATGCGAGACGCTAAACATTGGCAAAATGTGATCGCTGGTAAAGGAGGCGTTAGCAAGTCACATTTTTTTTTTTAAAACACAATGTCTTTTAAGTATATTGGAGGCCAAAATCGGGCAATAAAAAGAACTAATAAATCAAGCACAGCATAAGCAATTAAGGTGTAGGCTATTGAAATGACTAAATAATATAAATATATTAGAAAGTAAACGCTTTTGACCAGTCACTAATAACATTCAAGGAATAATACAATTTAATATTCCTAATAGTGGTTTTGCTTATGTTGTCTTTGGTTTAAACAATATTTGTTTCAATATACAATACAAAAGAGGACGTACACATATCAAACACAATCATAAGTTATACGATATAAAAACAATACAATGGGGCATTTTGATTGTGTTTTAATTTCTGGTCTTTGATCTAGCACAACGCTGATGCATTGTGGGTCAGAGGATCTTCTTAAGCAGATTCTTGTTTTGAGGGGAACTCAATGTCAGCATACTCCGTCGGTGTATTTGTTCTCCTTGCTGGAACTCTGGCATTAGTTTCCTGTAGGAATGTAATGTCCAACTCGGCGTATGCTTGGCCGTCGTCATCACGTGGTTGCTGGAATATATAGCATTGTACTGCGTATTACCAAATACCGATGAACAAGGAAAAGAAAGGATATATTTTTTAAACTTGAACGGCATCATATTTGGTAATATATCATGTTTAGTCGTTATGTTTGAATGCATGCATGTTCATTTAATTATGAAAGATTGCATATCCGCCTCACTGTTTTCAATTAAAGTGTTATCCAAACACCGACATTGAAACTTAGTGTAGTTGGCTATCCTGCACGTCTTACACTTCTGGTCAGGCTACTTTGTACTTTTAGTATAATATTTGTATCACATGAAAGATATCGAAGAGTCCCTCGCCTGCGTTTTAATCCTCTATGTTGCCGCCTGCCTCTGCACGACTGCGTACTGGACTCCTTCAGTTTTCATGTGTAGCACACCATTATCCGACGCCGTGTCTGTTTTATTCCGATATCATTAATTGCATTTATATAAAAATGTTTTTTTGGAGGGAAAGAGTTAATTATACTAGTATGTTGAGAACCAGAAAGAAAAGTATGAAATTGGATATTATTCCAAATGACAGTATTTGCATAGTAATGTGACTATAATAACTATTTGTATCAATAATAGACAATTAATAAACGTTTTATTTTTCATCAAAACCTAAAACTCCGATCCAAGTAAAATCGAAATAGTTATATTTCAAAAAGCATACCCTTTTGGAAAACAAAAACGAAACAGATCATTTGAATTATGTATAAAATACAATTAAATAAGCACTTGCATAATTAATTTAAAAAAATAAATTGCATTTAAATGAATGTACTTAATTTTGATAACTTTATAAAACTTGTTTGGAAATGTTTCATAATAAATTTGGACATTTAACGATTCAGTAAATAGCTATTACTGTACATGCGCATATAGCCTAATCTACTGTTTGCATATGCAAAAGCGTAATTTCAATTGCAACGCTATCGCATTGTCCCACCATGCAGTGATTGAAAGGTCGTTTTGACAGTCGCACTGTTAATTTTTAATTTGATGCAATTTTAGAGGAGCTTACACTAAGTCGGTTCGCTGCGAATTTAAGAAGTAATTACTTAATGAACTCAAACATATACTAGGTACATGATGGGATTTTTGAAGGGCATGGAAATGATTTACACATGTACGTATAGTAAACTAAAATATATAAACTTACCGCTCTGATTTTCAACACTGAAAATAGAACGCAACAAATATGTCATTGCTTTTATGACAGAAAATATTTATACAAATATGACTTGTTAAGCTCAACCGGCGTCAGATGCTAAAGCAAAAAACTTCGTAACTCCTTCGTCAAAACTGCCTATAATCAATTGCACAATATATCAACAATCAAATCTATCTTAGTTTGCAACTGTTAACAGATATTTCAATTTTTTAAATATTGAATTACTAATTTTAATTTACAATTGATACATACATTTCTATTGTGTTGACTGCGTTGTCTTTTCGTCGTTTAAGACATATTCATCCTATAAAAGATATGTGTTGATGTGAAACATATAACCAAATTTAGTTCTTAAATAATTGTGTTTGAGGTGTCTACGCCTATCATTGTCGTTTGAAAGCCATAACGTAAGTCTGAACAACATAGAACAATTCAAAGGTACATCAAAATTGTTAACTCATATTAAATGAATGTTGCACAAAACATTTGAATTCCTATCCTGTTTCTTCTTTTATCCGTAATTTAGACTTATAACCTACCTTGAAATAGTGTATGTCAAATTAAATCGAAACAGAAAACTGGAAAAAAATATCATACGGATCCTTTTAATTTTTCTAGCTCTAACTAGCATTAGTCAATTCAGCAGTTTAAAGAGATCGTTTACTCTTGTGGACCCGTTTCAAAACTGCCAGTTTTGCGTGAAAAGTGCGTTTAACTTCATTCGTCTTAATCAACCACTTGATAAAAACACACAATGGTTAAATATGTGCATCTTATATTTATTGTTTAAGAGTTGTTTTATGTTTCATAGCTTTATTTCTATATTTGATAGTTCGCATGATCAAAACATCGTATCAAACAGAGTGCTCAAATTTACAAAATCACGAACCAAAACAAAAAATATGAGGCAAAAAACGTATCAATGGTCAGTGTTCATAAGTTAAGCATCTAAATGTAACGAGCATTTGATCGCCGACGAAGCCATCAGGAAAATGATCTATTCATAGTTTTGCTCTTGATTTTACAGCGATTGAATCAAAGGTTAATTTATCATTATCAAACCTCTAAAGAATTCGAATGTAGTTAATTTGATGAGAGCATTAAGGAAAGATACACAATCCTTACTTCCGATTGCAAACAAGATGCAGAGAAAACAGAAAACGGCTGTTCCGATAAGTACATGGTTTACTGGGAATCGGAATGTTGAAATGTCTGAATGTCCCTTTCATGGGATTGATTACCTGCAATATTTTGTTTGCAATAAGATTGCAATGTCTTTGAAAAAAAAAATCAACAATATTTCATGCATTATAAGTTAAATAAATATCTGAATAGTTGATAACAAGCCTTTTGTCCCTAAACTTAAAACTTTCAAATACTTTTTTCTCTGAGTTTTAATTTTTGCAAACAAATATCCTTTTACCATCGCCTACATATCTATGGTTAACAGGCACTCGTCAGTTTTGTAACAAATCTTTATAACAGTGCTATTTTTATCTTCCTACCAAAACGTATATTGCCCGTTAGCATTGCAATCATCCAACACAGTACATTTTATAACCACTGTTGTATTCGGAGGCAAATGAAATGGTGACGATGTGTTCAAGTATAGAGTCGGAACACCTGAACGTTAGTGTAGCCATTGTTGATATCAGAACAGAAATAAAACAATAAAATGATTAAGAGGAAATAAAGTTATTTTTTATGTTTACTACTACCTGTCAGGTAAATGCCAAAACCACTATTTATAACAAACAGTATAATTTAAAAACACTCCGATCAGATGTATCTTTCGGCAAAACAAATCGCATCATAAGTATAAAGATAGCGGTCTCGGTTTGATAGATAGTGTGGCCGAAAGTCTACAATGCCAATAAAAACGAGCACGTACCTGAACATGATACAGAATGGTTTTGAGTTAAATGGGATGGGAAATGATCGCATCTTGTTGAACATGTAATGTTTCTGCGTGTCATGTCTTTAGTGACATTGTTAATCACGTTGGAAACAAAAGTGTTACTGCCATGTTCACCATAAGTCCAATTGCCACTATTAATATTTCTTATATCATCTCTGTCCCTTGACTATTCGATGGAGCAAGGGGGATTTGATTCGTTCGTTTATACAGGAAATGTTTATGAAACAGACAAAACAATTGTCGGCATATTTAGGTATTTCGTTCACGGACATTGAAACGTCCGTCGGCGGATCTGAGAACAGAAAACGACAAACAAAAATATAAATAATACTGTTTGGAATTCAGAAACACTAAGAAAATAACAAAAATATACCTAGTGGCTTTCAATTATGCAAACAATTACCACGATACGGATATGAATTTAAAGTGTATTAGGCCTTTTCTCAATCCCCTTTTTTTAACGTCATCGGGTACGCATATTTTATACAATAAATACGCTACTTTAGTAATACTTATAGTTGATACTGATGTTTTTGCATATGGAATGATCACTTATTCCAAAATCGTCAATACTTTTCCTGGTGCAACACATTTCTTTTCCATTCCACAGTTTGTTAGTCTTTGTCACTTTTGCTGTGCTTGTAAAAGTATGAGATGATCTATTAAAAAAGTCGGTTTGTTGACTATCAGATAGCAAAACTTTGCTGATGTGTATTTCTTTTACCGGAGCCGGTTAAGCATTGTCTACTTCACAGATTGTTGTCGAGCTTTCACCATCAAGACATTCAGGAACAGTTAGAACGGGTGGGCTACCTTTCTCTTTAAATAAAACAATGGTTTTAACAACATCGAAAATTATACACGATCCAACAATATTAATCTCCACAAAATGATAAATCATAGCTTTACATTATGTATATTCTACTTGCTTACCTACGTTACATAGAATGCCGCGCACTTCGTAAGGTGTTTCAATAGCTGCATTTGAAACCTGACATGTCACATTCCGTCTCAACAGTCCAGCCATTTTTTGATGAATGTTACTAAAGAGGTAAAACCCTTTCTTCCGTTCGCTTTCAGCAAGAACAAATGAATCCTGTCCCAGTAAAAGTAATACTTGTACAGGTTCTGTTCCATTTTCAGTATGTCAATATATATCGGAATCTTCAGAAACATAAATACATTCCGTTGTATTTACGTCAGCTGTCTTTTGACCGAGGAATGGGTAACTCGGTGGCTCTGAAAAACATCTCAAATCATTTACATCACTTGGAATACCATATAACTATGGTACCTGAAAGTTTATCAGATTGCTGCTCATGCATTTTTTATCTGGAGACATTATTGTCCTTGTAATTATATGACCACTTTCTATTCTGAGCTATCATATCAAATCAAAACCAGTATTTAGAAGTCAGAATACCCGGTGAAGTAAAAGCACGGTACCTTGAATATAAAGTTGCACAGAATCCGTGTGGCAATCTGAATTACAATCTAATGTATACTTTTCTTCATCTCTGTCTTCAAAGTTAAATATAGTCAATACGTACAAATATTTGGAAACTATTTCCTCTGCGTAAGAACCTTCTCGTAGCTCTATTTCCCGGATATTTATCTACCATGTTCGTGTAGTGTTTGTTTTCTGTATTAAATAGTCAGACGAAAAAAACCAAGTTTTACGTTAACGTCACTAACAACCGGGCTTAGAATCTCGAGGGCTCCACAATGTCCAACAATTTCTGTAAATGAACGAAATTATTACATTTAAATCATGTTCAGGCCTTGTAGTAAATTTCATAAAAAACACATTCATCTATGTTAGGAGGTTTTAAAGAATAAAAGCCAAATACCAAATAAAGACGAAACGAAGATCAACTCACGCATTTTATACCTATATAATTAAGTGTGAATGACACTTTTCTTGTCATAGTGCAAAGAATTAACATCGTGTGTTATTAGGATGCTTCATCCGCAGGAAAGAAAATATCCCGGCATAAAAAACATTTTATTAACAATAAAATCATAAATCATGTCTCAATTATCAACCGATATTCAAGAGTCTTCACTTCAAAACAACAAAAATGCATAATTATATCCATTTAAATCAAGCAAATCAATAATAAGAGCAATTTCATAACTGCGTGATGTCATTAGTAATCACGCGAGTATATACATGTCATTTGGCGGCTGAAGTTTAAAAATAAGTTAACTTAAGTCAGCGTCACAGTCGCTTTTAATAATGCGAATTCGCTTTGTAGCTGGTCGATTTCAGCATGGAGTTGTGTCATTTTGCTGGATGTGCACAAGGACATTACCTTCGTGAAATGGAGCACCATAAATCCACCTGAAAAAGTGGGATTTGATTGTGGAATCAGTGACTGTGCAATTATGTGATCTTGAGTAGTGCTGGCGAACTGCCTAGAATGAGCATTTTGCAAGGAAGTAGACTTGGTATTTTCACTGGAGTACTGGATGCTGGACATTTCTTTGTGTTGATTTGGATTTATGTGGCTGTTTATAGATGCAATGTTCTTGTGTACCGATGTTTGCATAATCTGGTTTGCAGGAACATTGTTGTCATTCAATTTCTGGACGAGAAATTTTCTGGCGCTGTGATTTTTTTTATTTCTAATGTATGATTACATTTTTTAACAGCGTATGAATACATTTTTCTGTGATGCGGTTACCTAATTTGCATAGTTATTACACTTTTTATATATGAAAATTATTGCACGGGATTATATCACTCCTGCGCCGTAAGTTGTGTTATGAATACATTTATAAACCCTTCGGGTAGGACCGCTACAGCACCTATATAAAGTATCTGAAAACGGTGGAATTCTGATTAATTATTTCCATTGGTTCAATTTTTACATTATTTTAGAACATGTAAATAATTGAGTGTTCGTCGGTGTTACTTATATTGCGACGTCTTTTCTGCAAGCAGTGGACCAAAATATGCCTTATTTGTAATACACATTGAAAGGTTCCCACCATCTTCAAAAACTCTTAGATTTTTACTAATACTTACTAAATATTCTATAAGATCGTGGCGATTCATACTCGGTGTACATAGAGCACATTAAGCATGTCAAAGATTCATTACCGGACTATATTTGATTGTTTTCAGTTATTAAAGGGAAAGCATGATAAAATACACTGATCAAATAAGACAGCGGTACTGTTATTATAATTGCTAAAATATGAAATATATTGAGTATCGATATAGCATAGTGATCAAACTTAAAAGCTTGTATATATTGATCAGTAAGAAAATGATTTGATAATTTATGGAATGAAAATCTTTTTAGGTTACGAAATAAAGAATGTATCTTTTTCACACAAAAAGTCATATCAGAAATAACGTATATGTTATTTTGTTATATTTGTTGAAAAAAAAAACGTACAGTAAACTACTTATAGTATAAAGCGGGAAATGAGGAATGTTTTTTTTTGTGTTTTGCCATTTCGTTTGTAGTAGTAGAAGATATTGTTGTAGAAGAAGCAGTAGCAGCAGTAGCAGTAGTACCTGCGCCAGCAGCACATACATCAGTAGCAGTAGAAGTAGAGTAACATAAGTTGTTGTAGTAACAACACTAACTGAGGTCTAAAACAACAACGAGCAATTATCATGTTTCCTACGTACCAGTAAAGTGCACGGCAAATTGAACGCCCTTTGTTATCCATTGTGGTAGAATTGCTTGCGCAACAAATATTATTTATCCTGATGAATATGTCTGCTGAACTTTGGTAGGATTTGTTGAACAATTCTTTACAATGGATAATTACCATTTAAGAAAATACAGACAGCCAGTCCAACATTTCTTCATGGGGGGAATATAAGCATTGTTCGCCCTTTCGGTTCCCAATTGTTTAAATCAAGCGCCGGAAACTCTGTATATTCATAGTTTCGTATTAATGATACATGACGATGTTCCCATCCGCAGAAAGCCGACACAATTAGTATTTTCTTGATAGCAGTTATTGTACAAACTTAAATGATAAAACGATAACAATTTAAGGTGGAACGCGACTATGATTTTTTTTTCGAGTTACTGTCTGAAAATTGGTATACGAATAGAAGAGCATATGCCCTGTTAGGGACTGTTTTTACTTTTTCAATATTCGGAACAGTATTGAATCTACGAGTTTTCAAAATATGCCACTGACGTCAATTTTGAGACGTCTCTCATATTTTTGCGTTACAGCTACAATAACCGATATTTTCATCAATTCTTCGTATACAGCTATGAAATTTCAACGTCAAGTACGTCTTGTGAAAACGTTCACGCTCATATATTTTTCTTTCTCTTGTTGAACGATATTGTTTCTAAATTCGTCTATAACGTCATTTTTCGCGGGAAAAACGGCGTCATATTTCGCTGAAAAAAACGCGCCTTTCTTTAATTATTGAAAAAACTGCTCGTTTAATTTTTGATTTTTTTAAATACATGTATTCAATGTTTTATTGCAATTCGCCTGATATCAAGAAAAAGGTACCTCACCGACTTCGTTTATGCGCAGTATCAAATAATCTAACCCCTATACCTGTTTCTTTTTCAATACGTAGTGTATTGAAATGTTTAGCATGACGTTAATCGAATTGTTTTTGTTTATTAAATGGGTGCAGCCCTCCCCCCCCCTCCCTCCTCCCCTTAAAATCATCCAAGTTTTCTTCTGTATGTCACTATCGGAGAAAATGTAATAGTATACAGATCTATAAAATACGCGACTACAGAGTTCAGTGTTTTGAATCTAAGTTTGATGTAGTCAATCGGTTATCGTTGAATAAAAACATATACAATTAATAAATTCCACTAATATTGGTAACCATAGTATTGACTAAGTTCGGTAGTGAATATAACTCTTGAACACGCAACGGTTTGGGGAGGGGTGTGGGGGATGGTCAGTTCTTGACGTTAAAAAAATGATCGGTCATTCTTTGAACAGAAAGAAAATGACTCATGTGGTCAATATATAACGGGGTCAATCGGCATTAATTTAAAACACACAGAATTTTTAAAGTGAAACTCTTATTCAAATCAATATTCCACATGTATAACAGCATTTATTTTGACTGATAAACCCTTACTTCTTCCTAAATAATAAACTCATACAAAATATTATTAACTGATTACAAGATTGTAACTGTTTATTTAATAGTAAAGCGCAAAAATGATTCTTTTTTTTTTTGGTGAATGCTAAAGGATTTACTATGGTCTCATATTTCTTTCAAATTAAACTCGGTATTCTTCATAAGAACCATTGTTTTCGATATGTATTTATTCTTAAAGGTATATTAAAACAATAGTATTAGTTGTGGTAAATCGTATTTGTGTTTAATACTTGTGTTTGCACCGATTGTAAATGATCACATTGAATTGTTTCTATTATCTCATCTTATTAAGGGTTGTTATAGTTCACACAAATGCACTCACATGAACGCACGTATACGCCCACATACTCGTACATGCAGGCACGCCCACACACACGAACACACACACACACACGCACATGCACACTATGATAAAATATATGTTCCAAATGGCTCAAATCTTAAAGTTAATGTTTTTAGTGCAGTAAAATCTTTAATTTTGTTAATCAATGCCCCATAACGAGTTATTTTGCTTTCCTGACTTTACCACGCAATCAAAGCTTCTCGTGCGTACAAACAAAATTCATGAGACAACTTTTGGCGATGCATTCAATGCCCATGATACAGAAGCTAACATAGCTACCTTATCCCGCACTCAATGTCCCTGCCGTGCGTATTCTACACGCGTGCGTGCGTGCGTGCGTGCAGGCGTGTTTACATACATGCTTGCGTGTAAGAGCGTACATGTGTGTGAAAGCGTGTGTGTGCGTGTGTATGGGCGTGCGTATGATCGTTTGTGTGTGTGTGTGTGTGTGTGTGTGTGTGTGCGTGCGTGTGTGTGTGCGTGTGTGCGTGCGTGTGTGCGTGCGTGCGTGCGTGTGTGCGTGCGTGCGTGAGCGCGAGCGCGTGCGCATATATGCATGCGTGTGCACGCGAGCTTGAGTGTAAGATGGTGTGTGTGGGTGCGTTTTTACGCGTGCTTGCGAACGTGACTTTATTGTACGTTTTGTGCGTGTGTTTGTATGTAAGCTATAACAACCCTTAACAAAATGAGCTTATAGTAACTATTTAAAGGTGCACACTTACTCTCCCATCTCAACTCAACTCAATATCTTAATTTCCCCATGGCTGGACATATTCATAATTTATCCAAACATTGATAGACATAGAACATAAATAATAGTATATACAATAATAGTACAGTTTAGAATTATAGCATATTGTTGTCAAAATATTTATATAGGTAGGATATAGCTATATATAAGTATAAATAAAAAGCTTACATTCTACATGCAAATAAAATAAATCTATTTGACTTTCATGATAGTAAGGTCGTATGTGATCTGACGCTTGGATGCAGAAATCTTGTCGAAAACAAAGGTTCTTATGAGACATACCGAGTTGATTTGAAAGAAATGAGCATAAAACATGGTATTTTTACATTATGAGATTAGAGTAGACCACAGTAAATATTTTAGCATTCACCAATAATTTAATATTTTTGTGCATTCTGTTATTAAACACGCGGTTAAAATCTTGTAATCAGTAATTAATTTTTCCATAAATGCATAATTGAGTAAGAAGTTAAAGTTTTATTAGACAAAATTGATCTTGTTATACATGTGTATGCATGGATTTTGGATAAGCATGTCACTTTAACTATAGTTCATTTACAATCAGTGCTTTAATTATTTAAAAATGTTAGCTATTCGGAATTCAACAGAAGAAAACAATGTTGAATTATCAATTTAACTCAAATTAACAACAACTGTTATATGCCATTGATCAGTGGTTTATTCAAAACTAAGCTCTTATTAGCGTAAATAATAGTTCGATTTACGTCATGCTAAACGTTTTATAACAATACGTAATGAAAAACACGTATAGAGGTTAGATTATTTGATACTGCGCAAAAACGAACTCGGTGAGGTACCCTTTTTTGATATCAGGCGATTTTTAATAAAACATTGAATACATGTATTTAAAAAAATCAAAAATTAAACGAACAGTTTTTTCAAGAATTAAAGAAAGGCGCACTTTTTTCAGCAAAACACGACGCCGTTTTTTCCCGCGAAAAATAACTTTAAAGACGAATTTTAAATAAATAACGTAAAACAAGAGAAAGAAAAATATATGAGCGTGAACGTTTTCACAAGACGCACTTGAGGTTTAAATTTCTTAGCGGTAAACGAAGAATTGGTGAAACTATCGGTTATTGTAGCTGGAACGCAAAAATATGAGAGACGTCTCAAAATTGACGTCAGTGGTATTTTTTGAGGAGTCATAGTTTCAAAATCGTTCCGAATATTGAAAAAGTAAAAACAGTCCCTAATTGGGCATATGCTCTTCTTTTCGTATACCAATTTTCAGACAGTAACTCGAAAAAAAAATCATAGTCGCGTTCCACCTTAAGACGCCCTTATAATGTACAAAACACATTAAAAATGACTATTTATTATTAATACTGATATTTATACGAAGAGTTTGGAAACTATGGTAATTTAAATGTATGGAAGTACTCGATCAACCTTAATTCCGAGTCTGAAACATGAACAAAGTAAAAAAAAATACAAGCTGGATGTTTGTATTAAATACACCAAACGTATACTCATAATTATAAACATTATAATATATATAAGCAATACTTTGCAAAATCTTTTTCTTCACATATAGTCAGCAAAAACACTTCGTCAATAACCTTAACAGTAATAGTTTAGCTCTTGCTTGATTTTATGTTTTAATGAGTAAAATTTTCATAGTCAACTGAATTGTATAAAAGCGTTCTTATTATTTATAATCTAGCTGACATGTAAATTTATTTTCAAACCAACAAAAATGTCTAGTTATTTTTGAATATACTCAGTGCTTGTGTGCGTGCGGGCGTGCATGCGATCGTTCATGCGTGTGTGCGTGTATGCGTGAATGCGTGTGTATGCTTTGTAAACCGGGACCCAAACGAAGTATTCCTGTGCTTTCATCATTTAGTCACATGTAAATATAAAATTATGCTAGCATTTAAAACGCATGTGTTTGATAGACTCAACCATTCCCAAATTAAAGTGACATAATGCACGACTCGCTCCGGAAACTGATATGCTCGCCGTAATCGTAGTTAATATATTCATGCATAAGGCATAAAGATCAGGATCAGGTAATTATGTCGTACAAATAGTTATGTTAGATTGTTTTTAATTGTATGCTGTCAGTAAAGACGTCAATGAGGTGTACCCACACCATATGACATTTCTTCAATTTTCAGATCTTCTTAGCAAAATTGATTGCTGATATAGGTAGCAGGATGATTGCTTCACATAGAAATAAGATGTTGTGAACTCATGATTTCGCTAACCGTTCCAATGTGGTAACCTTAAATATGTAGTTTCCATTTGTATTACCACGATGCAAATTGCCAGATTACAAGATCCGTAAACCAAAGTACCAAGGTTTGGTCCATGGAATTGTCATGAGGTTAAACGCAATGAAAGTAAAGTAGTAATATTTTGTTTTTATGTCAAACAGTTTTTTAAGACATATTCGCAAACATGTGAACGAAATATAAATTTCCATGAGCTTATAGCTTACGCCGTCCGTCGTGTAGTCTTGGTCATGCAGAGAAACAGTTGCCATTGCGACCAAAAGGTAAAAAGTCAAAATCTTCTTCCCCCATTGGTTTTCATGCGACATTATTTATCGATTGCATTGCGAAACACACAGACACCCGAAACGACGTTATCGTAATTATCCGGTAAAAGGTGTTATTTATACACACACAAATAACAAATATTCATTACTAGATTGTTATTTCATTCGCTTCTTATTATTATAAATATCAAAGGAACAAACACTCATAACACGTTTTTTATTTCAATCATTTGTATTTTTATAAAAAAAATAAAACAAACACTCATAACATATTTGTTATGACATTCATAGTGGTAATTTTGGTTCACGTTGGAATTCCAGATATTATGCATGGCCTCTAAACGCCAGCTCCACCACTTTACGGTGGCGCAAAGAAAAAGAGCTTGCGACACTTCCGTGGTGGAGCTGTGCCCTATGTTTACATGAACAAGCGTTAGTATGATTTATTTTTTATTTGATAATTGCATTAAACGGACATATTTCGAAAATCGGAGAATGTGGAACCGTGTAAGAAATCTTCTACTGTAGGCTGATTACTATTTCGTTTCAATATTTTGCAATATTACTGATGGTAATCGTGTAAATCATTTTCACCATTATAATACAAAACTTGAACTACATGGACGGGCACAATAGCCAAACACGTATGTACTGTTATATGGTTTAAGGTAAATGAATAAAAGTCGTATAAAGCAATCATTCATGTGTATAAAATACAACAAGGAAATATATCTCAGTTCCAGTGTATTATCAACACAAATTTATCGTTTATAAAAAATGTTCAGCGAATGACAGCAAACACCTGAGTTACCTTTCGCATAGGGGTTACCCGGGTTACTAGATCTCAACATCAAACATTGTCCAAACATTAAACGATTTAACCTATATGCCGATTAAAAACAACATATAAACTTATTACAACCTTTTAGTATTCAGCGACCAGCTACGAACAATTGAATTGAATGAATATGCATACAGAAGGAGTAATAGTGGTTACTCGTTGTAGGTACGATTCAACCAGACTGGAGACCAATGCACTCTATAAAACACATGAAGCCAAAAGCATTGAGGAATTTTGCCCAAATTTGAGCGCCTGGAGTAGAAAGCTAAAATGTGTTTTCGGTAAACACTATATATACATCTGACAGGTTAACATTTCATATACTTGGGTTGATAACTAAAGAACAAACAATACCCTGCGATTCTGAAATGGCGAATACTTTATAAATGATTTAAATGCACCTTTTAATTGTTATCTAATATAAAATAGGTCAATGTATTACAACTAAGAAATACATAATAAAAACACACACACTTAATTACAATACTAATACATGTTTTAAAAATAAACGTTCAAGTTACTGCCTTGAGCCCGTTAGCGAAATTATAATGATTATATGATTTCCAAACGGCACAAATCCATCTACATCGTAAATATTTTGATCATTAACTAAATTGGCTATATAGCATGTATATAATTTGCTTCCGGTGCGTTTGTCCGACGATCACTTAGGCCGGGTTGGGTATCCACATAGTCGTAAGGGTTTACATTTCCTATGTTTCCTTCTATATCCAAAAGTGGTGACTCATGTTTGTTCCCGGTTTCACTTGCAGACACTCTTGTCTTCAAAGGTAAATAATGCTTAATTCAATAAATATAATATTCATAAAACAAAACAAACACTACGTTGTAATTTTGTTATTCTTCTTTAGTAAGTTTAGAGATCAGATCATCAAGGATTTTAGTTGTTAGTGTACTATTATCAGAAATAAAGTACTTATCAATTTGTCACATATATATAATAGTACGCTAATTGTACCTGAGTGCAGAATCACATGCTACCCTCAGCTGCTTAAGTATAGGATACTCTTAATTTGGTTATAAAGAAAACTTACCAGATTGTGCAGAGCAGTAGTCTCTATATTAGACTGAACATCATCATACACATGTATACTTCGCTCTCTTGCTGTAGGTCTCCTGAGGCGTATAAGTGCTTCATAAACTGTGTCAAATATATAAATATTGTCATTAATCATGATGTTACAGTTTTCGTCGGATTAAAAACAAAATTAAATGTAAAATCAGAAAGACACGACGACATCCTTTCAATCATCGCGATGCCATTACACTTATGTGAACGTCAACTATTTATGTATTTCACTTTTTGAGGACACGAAATTAACCGGTGCCACCAAAAGTCAAGTTCGATATTATAACATATAAAAATATTCCAGCTCATACATCTTAATGCATTCATCATCGATCCTAGATTCATCGATAAACACACTGTGTGTGCGTGCGTGCATGCGTGCGTGTATGTGTGTGTGTGTGTGTGTGCGTGTGCGTGTGTGTGTGCGTGTGCGTGTGTGCGTGTGCGTGTGCGCGCGCGTGTGTGTGTGTGTGATTTTATTAATACTTTCGATTCTTCTGCACTTCAAAGATAACAGTATATTTCTTTGGTGCTGAACATGTTTCTGTACCTTCCATTGTATTGTTGATTTAATGACTTTCTAATTTTCACTTTAAATTATTTGCTCAATTACCATGAGGTTTGCATCGCCTACATAGAAGCACGGTGAACAATGTTGCAAGTACACCTATAACTGTTCCCGATACGGCGTAAAGGACCGGTATATGCCATTTTGGGGAAACAACTAGTGCAGGGTTGGTGGTTGCTTCTGCAATTAGATAACTTTTGTTGTACTTTTACTCCAGTTTGTCAAGTACGGTTCTGTCTCTATATTAGCTCGTCGATTTGTTGTTGTTTTAATTGCAATTTCTCATATTTAAAATGATGCCAACTACCGAACCTTGAAAAGTTAACAAATAATAAATATTTAATAAATATAAAATAATGGATGAAATGTACAAATTACCTGTTCAGTTTCCATCAGTGACGGAGTTTTTAATGCCTGTTTTTGTGTAAACAAAAATGTATAGTTGAAACGTTATGTACAAACCCTCTGGCAATGTGTTTAAAACTGTCAATGAAATACTCAGAAGCTCCACCGATTTCCATGCCAAGCAAATATATGTCTTTTCGCTCTCTCCCGTATAATTCAGTGTTAATAGGCATTCCTCTGTGTTTGTGCAAGTCTTTATTTCAGTGTTATTTTCTTCTTCCCATCGAAGCGTCCATTTCCCTGTAGTATTGCAGTCATCAACAAGGCATTTGACGATCACTGTAATATTCGGATATAAATCAACAGGTGATGTCGTGTTCAAATACAGAGTCGGACCACCTGAAATTGTAGTGTAGAAATTGTTCAGAAAGTAACAACGTTGTGCAGAAAAACAACAAGATTATCATACATGTGAAGATGTATTTAATTAAATTCCTGTTACAATTGATTACACATATACCTCCAATGAAAGATAAAAACAATTTATAAGTACATTTCAAAAAAACGTATACCTTTAGGAGAAGAGAACACAGGAAACTAGAGTAACGGTTGGACTGATAATGTGAACATAAGTCGACAAATAAGTAAGATCAAGGTGCGTACCAGAAAAAATAAATTGTATTATCTTTATTTTTGTCGGATGTGAAATTATCTCAAAATTATCACAAATTAATCTGGTTAAAAATGAAGTAGTCCTCCCTCATGTCCCATTGTAAAAAAGGTTTGAAATAGAACGGTAGCTTTGACTTAAATCATTCGTCAATTTCGTCAAGTTGTTCCTATAAAAGTATCTCAAATAATCGTTGTCGGATAACCATGCACGGTAGACTCAATTCATTTCTTTCTAAAGATTTTTTTAAGAAAAATACTTAAACTTTGTTATTATATTCATGCATTTTAATGAATAGTATTCTGAAAAAGGAATTTAAATGAAGAAATGTGATAATATATCTTTGAACTTCTTTGCAGTGTATAGATATGTTTCATAGTAATATTATCAGGTTTCTGAACTTAAGTCTATATCCTATGTTATTTAAACGACTATCGGCAAAGCAGTGTTGTAAAATAATTGTTTGAATGTATGATCTAACGTTTAACATTAACCCTTGGGACATATTTTAATTTATAAAACGATCGGATCTGAAAACAAAACACGACTCACTCTTACATATCTAACATTGTTTACAGTTCAGAAACATTTAGAAAATAGCATGTTACAACTTGTAGTTTCTCATACTACAAAAATTTACCACAAAATGATTGGTATATCAAGTGTGTTAGACCTACCTGAATCTCGCATTTTTAACTTCATGGATAACGCATATTTTATACAATAAATATGCCCGTTCAACTTACATTTGATACTGATGTTTTTGCATATGGAATGATCTGCTATTCCCATGTCGTCAAAACTTTTCCTGGTGCAACACATTTCTTTTCCATTCCACAGTTTGTTAGTCTTTGTCACCTTAGCTGTGCTTGTATAAGTATGAGAAGATCCATTAAATATATCAGTTTGTTGAACATCAGATAGCAAAACATTGCCGATATATATATCTATTGCCGGAGCTGGGATAGCATTGCGCACTTCACAGATTGGTGTCGAGCTTTCACCATCAAGAAATACAGGAACTGTTATGACGGGCGGGGTACCTTTCTCTGGAATTAAAACAATGATTTAACAACATTCAATGTATACACGATCCAACAATATTAATCTCAACCACATTACTATTCATAGCTTTGCATTATGTATATTCAACTTGCTTACCAACGTTACATACAATGCCGTGTACTTCGAATGGTTTTTCAATGGCTGCATTTGAAACCTGACATGTTACATTCCGTCGAGACAGTCCAGCCATTTGTTTATGAACGTTACTGAATAGTTAAACCTTTTTGTTCCATTCGCTATCAGCAAGAAAAAATGAATCCTGTCCCAGTAAAAGTGCCACTTGTACAGGTTCTGTTCCATTTTCAGTCTGGCAATATATGTCGGAATCTCCATAAACATAAATACATTCTGTTGTTTTAAAGTCAACGGCCTTTGGACCGAGGACTGGGTAACTTGGTGGTTCTGAAAAAAAAACACAAGCCATTTAAATCACTAGGAATACCATAAAACCATGAAAATTGAAGGTTTATCACATTGCTGCTCATGTATTTATTATCTGGAGACATTATTGTTCTTTCTGTACTTATACGACTCCTTTCTATTCCGAGCTAACATATCAAACCAAAATTTAAAAGTCAGAATGCTTGATGAAGTAAAATCAAGGTACCTTGAATATGAAGCTGCACAGAATCCGTGTGTCCTTCTGAATTGCAACATAAAAGATACGTTCCTTCATCTCTGTCTTCAAAGTTAAATATAGTCAGTACGTACAAATATTCAGAAACTATTTCCTCTTCGTAAGAATGTTCTCGTAGCTCTATGTCCTGGATATTTGTCTTCCATTTTCGTGTTTTCTGTATAGAATAGTCAGACGGAAAATATCCAAGTTTTACGTCTGCGCCGCGAACAACCGGGCTTAGTATCACCAGGGCTCCACATTCGCCAAGAATTTCTGTAAATAAGCGGGATTATCGCATTAAAATCATGTTTTTGCTATGTACTCATAAAAAAACACAGACAGGGCTTATAGTAAATTTAGAAAGCACACACATTCATTTATGTTAGGAGGCTTTAAAGAATAAAATCCACACTCCAAACGGAGAGGAAACAAAGACCAATCACACTCTTCATATCATTATCATTTAATATGAATCAATACATATTTGGTTTACATCTTTGAGTGGACGCCGATATATACCTTTCACATTTAAAGATAATAAGCGTGATCGTATGGATGGGTTCTTTGAACATCCGGCGTAAAAATAAGATCTGTTATATTCAATAGAAGCTTTCCATTTCAAAAAGAAGGACCCATTCTCCGAATATCTGATAACCTTTGGCCCATCCATTGTTTGAAATTGTGTGCCGCCTTCTATTATGAATTTCCATTCTATGTCACACCCCCAAGGGTAGAAGGGTGTCGCTTTCAGTGTTACTTCCCTGTTCACAAACGCTGGCCCTACTACTGATATGGTTCCGTAGTGGTTCATGGCTGCACAGATATACCCAAACAGAGCTGAAAAAATGTAGTAAACGAAAAAAGTGCAAAATGATTGCGAGTACACATATCATTCTTGATAAAAGTTTTTGACTCGTAAAACTGAAATCAAGTATCCTTATGGATAAATTTGAGTGGCGATCTGTTTAAGTTGCAAATAAAGCCATAAGAGTTTTGCCAAAAAAAACTGTATTATTCATTCTGATGTCGTTACATTTATATGGCATTTGATTCAATTATGAAATACATTTATAAACCCTCAGGGTAGGAACGTTACAGTACCTATATTTAGTATTTGAAAACGATATAAGTCTAATTAATTATTTCCATTAGTCTAATTTTTACATTATTTTAGAACATGATTGTAATTTCTAAATGATTGATTGTTTGTCGGAGCTAGCAAACTGAGAGATTCATTCTTAACAATTCAGATATGATCTATCTTACTGCAACGTCTTTTCTTCAAGCAGGGAACCAAATTATGACGTCATATCTGTTAAGTTATAAAACTGAAAGTCTCAGCAATTAATTGCGGTACTTATTGGACGCCGATTAGCTATTCCATTCTCTTGAAATGAGTGTTATAATCTAATCGGTAAAACTCGTTATTGTTGTCTATCTAATAATACTTTTAATCCTTAAACCGTCCGTAGTGTAAATAATATTTTGACTCTTATTTAGAATAAAATATATGGGTGCTACTTTGTTTTGCTTGCAAACGTCGATGACTAAACGTATTGTGTAGTTGAAACATATCTGCTTCATTTTGTACTACACTTGGTTTAGAACATTGAAAGGTTCGTATCATCTCCAAAAGTGGTTAGATTTTCACTAATACTCCTTACTAAATATTCTATGAAATCGTGGCGACCCATAATTATTGTATATAAAGCAATTATTATCTATGTCAAAGATTCGTTACCGGACTATGTCTGATGTTTTTCAGCAGTTAAAGGGAAATCTATATCAGCGTGATTAATTACATTGGTCAAATGAGAGAGTTGGACTGTTATTATAATTGCTAAAGTATGAAATATATTGAGTATCAATGAATACCAAAATGAACAAGCTTTATAATTTATAGATATTGATTAATTAGAAAATGATATGATAGGTTATGGAATGTCGACCATCTTTTAAAGTAATGAAATAAGGAATATATCTTTTTTCACAAAAAAATCATCATAGTAATAGACACACAAACAGTCATCTCAGTAGTAACAATTTACGCCAGATATGTTGTTTTGTTTTAGTTGTTGAAAAGAAAATGTACATGAAGCTACTAATGGTATTAAGCGGGAAATGAGTCAATAATCAATTTTACTTAAAAAAAAGTCTGCTTTAGCAATCAGTGTGAACTACAGCATGTTTGCACTTTCGTGTTTTGGTATTTTGTTTGTAGTAGTAGAATATATTGTTGTAGCAGTAGCAGTAGCAGCAATAAGAGTAGCAGCACCTGCGCCAGCAGCACAGACCTCAGTAGCAGAAGAAGTAGCAGTAAAAGAAATTGTTGTAATAACACTAACTGAAGTTGACATCTAAAACAAAAACGAGCAATTGTCATGTAACTTACGTACCAGTTAATCGCACGCCAAATTGAACTCTCTTTATTATCCATTGTGGTAGCATTGCTCGCGCAACAAATGTTATTTATATTAATAACTACGTTGGCTGACTTTGTTGAACATTTCTTTACAGTGGATATTTACCATTTCATAAAAGAGAGACATACAGTCCCTGATTTCTTCATGCGGGAAGATAAGTATTCTTCGCCCTTTCGGTTCTCAATTGTTTAACTGAAGCTCCGGAAACTCTGTCTTTCAGAGTGTGTTTTACAGCAATAAGTTAAGTCTTACTTTCATATTAATAATACAAGTTTCCTTGACAGACAGTCGACACAAATAGCAAAAAAACATAAAACACTTAAAACAGAAACAATACCAATTAAAGACTCCATCCTTTTTAATGTTCAAAAAACATTAGAAATCATTACAAAACGGCCTTAATTCCGTGTCTGCAGCAAAAAAAAAACATATAAAATAAATGCTGGATGCTTGTATTTAATAAACAAAACATATACTCATTGAAGTGGCGTGGAACGCGACGTTAGTTTTGAATAGGTTTCAATGTTGCACCATGGAGGGTCACGTGATCAAAATGGACCAGCCAACATTATTATTGTAAAATAAAACTATAAAATATGTTTTGAATAGGTTTTAATGTTGTACCATGGAGGGTCACATGATCAAAATGGACCAGCCAACATTATTATTGCAAAATAAAACTATAAAACATGTTTGATAAAAAACAACCTTCATGAACAAAGTATTGTATAGTCTGTTCAAAGAAAAAAGAAACACCAAGATACAAAACACGTAATTTATGTCTTATACCGCTATTACAAACATTTGGGCATATATAATGGGTATTGAATAACTTGTCCCCAAAACTCGTAGGCTACGTTTTTTAAAGCTTGGTTTACGACCCGATTCATGAAAGCTCAAAAAGAAAGTTTCGCAGGATGTTTTGCATATTTAAAAAGTTCTGATTTGTAATAAATGGGTAAACTGGAAAATTCAATGGGATGTCATTACAAATAACAGTATGAATGATATAATGTAGGAACTGTATGTAACCCAACTATGCAATAATCATGGCCGTATCATTGTCTTATCACCTCATTTTTTTAATGAATTACTACTTAGTTTATTATTCAAATTTAGATAAATAGATGAATATTACTATTATTTCTATGCTCAATCAATTTAAACATCTTGAAGTTCTAATATGATTTTGGAAATATATCATTTTTTGGTAATTAATTGAAAATATTTAAAATTTACTTAAAATGCTTCTGTAATACGGGCCCTGTTGTAATTCTAACATTCCTCTAAATACGGTATAGTTTGTTAATTCTGACCATTGTATTCTTGCTAATTGTCGAATAAACAATCATGTGAACTTTATTTTAAATATCACCATTACTCAATTTTTATAATAAATACCATTTAACTTGTTACAATTACCTTTAGTTTCTTTTCTCCTGGGTAAGTATTCATAAAACATCTTATGTCATTTCCTAACTGAAGGCATTTCCCTAGGTTAAGTATTTCACTGGGCATACGATATAATAACTTATTAATATCGGAAATACTTTATTTTCATTAATTTTATGTAATACACATAATTTTATTATTAAAAGAACTTTAAAAAGTTTTTTTTTTGTTATTTTGACAATGAACATTTTAAGATGTTTTATGAATACCAGCTATTTTTTTTTATTTCACCCCAAGTTTGTGTCACACTAAACTCATAACTAAAGATATAAACGTTTATAATTGTAAGTTTTACATCATCTGGGATTTTTATGCGCCGAAGGGTGGCATAAAGTTATCTGATCGACTGTCCGTACATCCGTCCGTCACCACGGATTCCGATCAATATCTGACTCCTGGTTCTTTAGCTTTGTAGGCTGGTGGGTCATGACCAGCAGATGAACCCTATTGCTTTAGAGGTCAGTGATTCAAAGGTCAAGGTCGTTGTGACTGTAAGCTGAAAGCAGTTTCCTATCAATAATTGAAAACCTTTATGTCTCGAGACCTCGAACTCGTTAGAGGTCCCTTAAACATGACCAGCACCCTAACTTTTTTGACGTCAGTTGGTCAAGAGTCAGGGTCGGGGTGACCTTGAGTTGAAAGTCCAAATTTGTTCAATAATTGAAGAATGCTTGTATCCAGGTACCTCAAACTTCGTATGCTGATGAACTGCATCTCTCTCTCTCTCTCTCTCTCTCTCTCTCTCTCTCTCTCTCTCTCTCTCTCTCTCTCTCTCTCTCTCTCTCTCTCTCTCTCTCTCTCTCTCTCTCTCTCTCTCTCTCTATATATATATATATATATATATATATATATATTATAATGTTTTGCAAACTCTTTCTTTCCATATATATAAATAACATTATCAAACATGGTACAAGAAGTTGATACAGCGGTTTGATTGTTTGCCCCATTTCGGTTCAAATCATTCTCTAAAATGGCAATACATCGGCCTGCTATGGTTAGTTTAATGTATATGCAGTATACTGCGACAAAAACATTTCAAATGGCATTATATTGTGTGGTTTCACCTACCATTGTCCATACTTTGAAACAATGGGCCATTATTTTGAAACAGTAAGGACATGATCTTGCAGAATTAACAATCCCATTATTAATGCATTATCTGTTTAAAGTGAGAGATGTTTGCGATCGCAGCATTCCGCGAACCTTACCCAAAACGGAAGACGAATTTTCAAAGTTGCCGGTTCTTTTTTGTCGTGAAACGTGTGCGACGCTTTCAGAAACTCTAGCAGACTTCCAGTCTGCCACGGATATAAAAAGTATATTTGATTGTCCCATTATTTTGATGGTAATTTTTCTGGCCAGACTACTTTGTTTTAATATGATATTTGCACCACATGTTATATCTCGAAGAATACCTCGCACCTGTGGCGAGTAGCGATGCTTTTGAGGACCCATTCCGTTGCCCCGAAGGACCTGATCAGATGGACAGGATGACAAGAGGTTTCACTTCAAAAGGGGACCGTTTAACTCATACATTGGACGCAGCCACGTCAGGCCGCAAGGGACCACCACCGTCAAAGTTGTCATCATTGACTGCGTTTAGGCCTGCACTGCAGTCGTTTGTGAATGTGATAATTTTTTGGGCCGCCACCTCAATGAGTATTTGGCACAAAGACAGTCAATCGAGGAGAGGATAACTTTCCAGTTCCAGTCAAAACAAACGCGAAGTTCAATCCCTGCGTTAAGTTTGGCAAAGGTCCAACACTCTTACGGCAACAAGGGTCATTGCCTGATTCGAGGTTAGCGAGGTTTGCAATTTACCTTTTATTGTTTTAACAATAAATGCACAAGTGTAAATGGCTAACAAGCAAAAAGTGCTTAAGAAAACACACACGTTAAAACAATAACAATGCAATTAGTAGCAATAAATTATCAAGTTACGGCTTTGAAACGGTCAGCGAAATTATAAAGATTATATTAATTTCAAATGACACAAATCCGTCGCCATAGTAAATAGTTTGATCAATTACTAAATCGGTTATATAGCAGGGATATAATTTGCATCCGGTGCGTTTGTTCGACGGTCTCTGTCGGCGGATGGGGTATCCACATAGTCGTAGTGGCTGACATTCTCGTTCGAACGGACTTTGTTATCTTCCATATCCAATAGTGGTGGTGCGTCTTTGCTCTCGATGGCTCGTGCAGATACTCCTCTCTTTAAATGTAAATAAAGCTGTTTTAATAAATAAAATTATTACGTGTCACAAGCAAACTCTTCTTATCTTTGCAGATTGCCATATATATAATAGTTACGCTAATGGTAGCTGAGGATGTACAATACCTCTCAAAATCACATGCATGCTTCAGTGGCTTCTAACAACACAATATCACAATGTAAGTGGTGTATGTAACCGCTTCGCTCTCGAGTGGTATGAAGCCAATGAAGGTTTTACCTAAGAAAAGTGTATAGAGTGTACCTCACCCTTATAATGTAAACACACAACATCAATGGTAAAACGTCATTCATTTATGGTCAAGGTCAAATGTATTTGAAAACATGCTATATACAAGAATCAATTCCAAGTTTAATCATTTAAGCGTTTTTAATAACGTAATATAACACAAATAGCAACATCGATATGAAATTGAATCGAAAACCCTGAGGTGGAACGATAGAGTGTTCTTAGTCAAGAAGTCAGTCTGTTTTGATGGTTATACCTTACAGAACTCTTACTAGATTGTGAAGCGCAGTTATCTCTAAATTAGCCTGGACATCATCGTACACATGTGCACTTCGATCTTTGCCTGCAGTTTTTCTTCGACGTAGAAGCGTTTCATAAACTGTGTCAAAGAATTGAAAAGAAAAGAAAGTTTGTAAATTCCGAGAAACTTGACGTCATTCTCTCACTCATCATAATATCAATTCAATCATGTGAACTTCAACAATTCATGCGTTTCTGGACACGATAAGCTTAATTAAGCAATGTCACCATTTTTTACCAAATATGTAGAGCTCATTTTTCTAAATACATTAATGATCGGTCCAAGATTCACTGAAAATCATCAACGTTATATTCATGTTAGGTGTGTGTACGTTTGTGCATTTTTTGTACATTCGATCCTTGTGCCTTTGAGAGAATATAGAAAAAGTAGTGTTTGTTGAACATGTCTTCCGTAGCTTCCATTGTATTATCGATAAAGTGAAATTGAATTTGTAATATCGTTTAAACAATTTTCACTTCCCTTCAATTGAGATTGTTCGTATGTAGAGACAGGTTGTGCTCATTTTAGCAGTGAGGTAATATACATATACGTCCCTAGTTAGACTAACATAATCAAATTTGTAAGTGGACACTTAAGTTGTCATGCCTTTCTGTCACAGATAAGTGAACGCGAGTCCACCTAAGATTAAGTTAGTTAAACATTGTCAACGGAAAAAAGACGGAAAAATAGCTTACCTTCAGTATTGATGAACTAATTAGATGGTATTCTGCAATAAATCATTGAGACAAATTACCGAGGAAAACAGATATACATCAATAAACATATTGTTTTCAATGTATAAAATTCAATTAAAGTACCTGCACAATTACCATGATGTTTACATCGCCTACATAGAAGTCCGGTTAACGTTGCTAGTGTAAAAACTACAGATGTCCCTGATACGACGTAAATGACCGGCATATTCATGTACCAGTGTTGGGTAACATCTAGTTCAGGGTTGGTTGCTGCTTCTGCAATTAGACAAGTACTCCATTTTGGCAAGAACTATTTTGTAATGATATTGTTTAGTCCATTAATAATTGTAATTATTGCAATTTCATGGATTACAAGTAATACCAACTATCGTATCTTGAAAACGTTGACAATACATTGTGTATGTTTATAAAACACCGTCAAGAATATACTAACAATCAAATTAAGTAAACCTCATTAAAATTTGCATGTGACGTTTTACTTAGGACAATCTTATTTAACACAGTAATTACAGTTATCTTATGTATTTTCATGGACATTGATGTTATCTGCGAAGGGTAGAAGCACTGTAAAACATCTCACTATCTTGGCATTTGATACATAAAAGATTTAGTTTACAATTGCCTCGTATTTGAATATATAAATAATCACAATAGCCGGTGTTTCAGACGATTACTGTGTGAAATTTACCACTAAATTCTACGAATGGTCTGTCTCAACCAGAAAGAATGTTAAGATTCAATAAAAAATAGAAAAGAAGTAACAGAAAGTAAAGGATGGAAGGTACAACTCAGATTTAAATTAAAGTGCCATCTGTTATAAAACCATCGATGCGATGCTTTGTTGTGGTGCCATTTAAAATGTATGTATGTAACGTTATATACGAACCTTCTGTTATTGTGTTTAAAACTGTCAATGAAATGCTAAGAAGCTCGTCTGATTTCCATGCGATGCAAATGTATGTCATTTCTTCATCTTCCGTATAATTCAGTGTAAACAGGCATTCCTCTGTTTGTTTACAAGTCTTTATTTCAGTTTTATTTTCATCTTCCCATCGAAACGTCCATTGCTCTGTTACATGGCAGTCTTCAACAAAACATTTGACGATCAACTTCATATTTGGATGTATATCAACAGGTGATGTCGCGTTCAAATACAGAGTCAGACAACCTGAAATGTAGTGTTGAAATGTTTGGAAAGGTAACAAAGATAAATAAGTACCGAGTTAAGAGAAAACAATACTTAACATTCTATACAGACGAACAGTAAATTATATTAGTAATAAAACTACAATTGTTTCCGATACTGCTAATAGGACCGATGTATACCAATCTAGGATGATAACTAGTGCTTCTGCAAAAATATAACATTTGCTGTTCAAGTACTCCAGTTTGGAAAGTTTGGTTTTGTAACTAATCTGTTTGGTCAATTTATTATTGTTTTTATTGTATCGTATTTCTTATATTCAAAATATTACCAACTAACGTACCGTGTAAATGTTGAAAATAAATTGTGTAAGCTTCATGAACACAATTAAAAAAAATACCAACAATCAGATTAGGATAAATTGCATTCATATTAGCATATGCAGTGTCGTATTTTGCTTAATGTAACCTTATTAAACACAGTGAATATATGTTATTTCAATTATTTCATGAACCTTCATATTATTTGCGGAAGGTGTTGGCACCTTAAAAACCTCACAATGTATTGCCATTCGTAAGGGACATTTCGTTGTAAGTTGTCTTCAATTTGGATATATAATAAATCACAATAACTAAAGCTACAGAACTTTACCATGTGGACTCCAATTTGTGTTTGCAAATCCTAGATTTCGCAAACTCAAGTACCCTTTAAATACGGTGTAATCGAATACTGGCCGATACTTTAGTTAGAAGGCTTCATTAAGGTATGATTTTGGTGTTTTTTGTTTGCGAAATGTTTTTGGAAGTTTGTCTAATTGACCCGCCAACTTCGGGCCCCAGCGGGGTTTTCGCAGAAAAACACGGGGTTTTTCACTATCCCGCGGGATTTTTCTCCCGTTTTTTAAAAGCTGGGGAAAAATCCCGCGGGGTTTCAATAATACAAGATTCAAGTTATTTCAGCTCAAAACAACATCTTATATCAAAAGGAGCATTATGCTTCGACACCGGAAGTGAAATAACGCGAAACAAAAAAAACCCCGCTTTTCAGTACGGGGTTTTTCTCCTGCGGGATAAAACTCCAAGATTTTACCGATAATGCAAAATCCGTAAAAAGCCCAATTCTAAGCTATTATATTATTGTTATGATGTTAATCATCACTTGCTTAAGGATTTTGAAATACTTGCTTTTTATTTAAAGAACAACAGAAAATTTATGAATGTTTTTTACGGGAGAAAAACCCAGCAAAACCTGTTTTGACTATTTATGATTTAAAACGCGATTATTGCACTTCATTTAAAGCAAAAACAAATGTTACTACATATGTATCTTATATGTTTAATATAACAACCATGTTAGTTATGTAAATGATATTATTAAAGGTAATTTAACTAATTTCGAAACTTATGAAATAGTGTAATGTAACCTTTTTAAAAAGAAATAATCTTCCTTTTTTAACCGTCTTTAAAAGTACTGCAGGAATGAAAATTATACGTGACGTTAAAGAGTTGTTACGTTAAAAAGATGATATTGCTTAAAATTGTTTAATTATTGGTACTTAAAATTGTTTAATTATTGGTACTTGAATCTGACTTTAAACCGGTTTAACACAAACATACAATTACAATAATCAATACCAGGGTACATGTATCATGCTGGAAAATTACGAATGTGTCAGACGAATTATTTTGTTTTTCATAGAAGATAAACAAAATCATCGAGCTTTGTAGAACGATGAATCAGAATGACTGAATGACACTAAGTTTTGCAAAATGGATATATCCCTAACTTCCATGGTAAGTCATATATATTTTATTCTATTGCATTTTTGTGTGGCTTGTTGAATATGTATCAGCTAAGAACACAGGTAGATCTACTTGACACAAACAATTTTAATAAGAATATCTTAATACACTTATCCCATATATAAGGCGATTATTGATTATGTGACTTGCACCTGTGGCTAAGAAGTAGGACAACTCTTGGTTATGCACCAGTCAGTTATAACCGCCCCCCCCCCGGTCCAGAGAATGGCAGGGACTTTGACTTTCCGTCCAGCTGAGCCCGGGCAAAGGCTCATTTTCCCCAGCTATCCTCGGTATACACCCAATCTCGGGTAATCACGGCCTTCCCAGTTCCGGAGAATAGAGGGGACTTTGACTTTCTGTCCAGCCAAGCCCGGGTAAAATCCTTGTCCTGCAGGGAGGAACTGCCGGTAAAACCCCTGCCAAATGATCCCGTACCCCAAGGACCCTAGGTAAGGCCTCCGGTAATCACAGCCTTCCCAGGTCCGGAGAAAAGCGGGGACTTTGACTTTCCGTCCAGCTGAGCCCGGGCAAAGGCTCATTTTCCCCAGCTATCCTCGGTATACACCCAGTCTCGGGTAATCACGGCCTTCCCAGTTCCGGAGAATAGAGGGGACTTTGACTTTCTGTCCAGCCAAGCCCGGGTAAAATCCTTGTCCTGCGGGGACAAACTGCCGGTAAAATCCCTGCCAAATGATCCCGTACCCCAAGTAGTCCAAATAATTGTACGTTTAGATTTTTTTATGATTTTTGATATGGCAAATCCTTAATGTAATCTGTTTCAAAGATGTGATTACTTTCAATGTACCTGTCCTCAGAATTATTAATTTGTAAGTTGTATACATGAATGTAATGTCTGTTCGTGAATAACTGTTCCCATGGGATGTATCTCTTCATTGTACTAAATGTCCTTATAACTCTTACTATAGTATATGTCAGTGTAATGTTCGTCCTTGAATAACTGACCCCATGCCACGTGTCTTTGTAATGTTCTGAAACACGCGTCGATTTTAAAATTGACACAACATCAGCTGTAAGAAAAATGAAAGGAACAACTTACCAAAAACAGACATCAAAATATACCGACAACACTTATCCATTACACCTGCGCGTTTATGTACGTCAATGCACTAATGCACAACGGGCATCAGAAATGTGAATGGTATAGTCTATAGAGTCACGAGCTGGTTGTATTATAGGAGGATTGGTTTCCCCACCGTATCATTGAAATATAATGCTCCGAAGGTCGACATTGTTTCAAAGTGTTGACAATAGTTTATGTAACCACACAATACGATGACATATGAAACATGTGTATCGCTGTTTTTATTGTAAGCGAATAATGACCGGAAATGTTCAGAAAAACTTCGAAAAACAATGCACGTAAGAAGTAAAACATTTTATTAATCACGGAAAATAATGCAACATAAACTACAGGAATGGCACCAGAATTATACAGCAGCTATATTAAAATACACACGTATAGAAGACAAAACTGACTTTTATCAAACCAGACACACAATGCCACAAGGCAATAGACAAAGGTTTCATTGCCATTTGCATATCAACACCAATATATCAAAACGGGGTTTGTGTAACCGTCTTGTATGTAGACAGGGCAGCAGACAAAGGTTCCATAATTATTAAAAGTCATATTTAATCTGATGAACAGGTAATTATGTTATCGTCTTGGATGTTCAGTGAGGAAAATATTTGACAAGACATGCAGTTAAACCGGTTAACATTATCATAACTCAACTATTGTTCTAGCTATTACCAATAACTAAAATAAACGGTGTCAGACTTCGTGTAAGACAAGTAAAATCGTGTATAAATATGATCAGCATCGTCGATTATGGGTGAGCGAAATGCAAAACAAGCACATCATGATTCGACCGATTAAAACGAAAGCATGACAGCCTGTCGTTTTAATCGAAACAAACACTATTGCAATACAATTTCCAATCTAATTATATAATGGATTTTGGACTTACAATAATCTAAACTCAAAATATGTGGTATATGTTAACTAATGCATATAAATCAAACTAACCATGAACAGGGAAATCAATTGCCCTGTAAGAGAATGATCTCAACAGACTGGGGGAGCACTATTAAACCGGTAAACCAATTCCTTGTACCATGTTTGATAGTGTTTCCTTGTTTTCGCCCAAACATTTACTTCTATATCGGCCCGTTACAAGTAGGCGGAACTGAATAATTTAATAACTTGTCAACGCAAAAATTACATAGTTATTCAGCAAAAACGCTACTAGCCATTTAATGCTGTGCTTGACAATATGGCTCAAATCAAATACCTCACCGATTACGCACTTGATTGAAAAAATCCTCTCTCGCGAAATGTTCGTATTTAGTTTCAATAACTTGATTATTGGTCCTTCGGTGTTCGGATCAGTTATTCTGACTCTTTGCATGAATGTTATACCATGGATTGTACCTTGGGACTTTGGTGGCTGGATCTTGTCATTTGGTTGTTTGCTTCATGATAATACCATGGACTGTACCTCGATGCTTGGTTTCTTGATCTTATAATCTGGCTGTTTGCATCATGATAATTCCATGGACAGTACCTCGGTACTTGGTTTCTGGATCTTATAATCTGGCTGTTTGCATCATGATAATACCATGGACTGTACCTCGGTACTTGGTTTCTGGATCTGATAATCTAGCTGTTTGCATCATGATAATACCATGGACTATACCTCGGTACTTGTTTTCTGGATCTGATAATCTGACTGTTTGCATCATGATAATACCATGTACTGTACCTCGATACTTGGTTTCTTGATCTGATGACCTGGCTGTTTGCATCATGATAATACCATGTACTGTACCTCGATACTTGGTTTCCGGATCTGATAATCTGGCTGTTTGCATCATGATAATACCATGGACTGTACCTCGGTACTTGGTTTCTGGATCTGATAATCTGGCTGTTTGCATCATGATTATACCATGGACTGTAACTCGGTACTTGGTTTCCGGATCTGATAATCTGACTGTTTGCATCATGATAATACTATGGACTGTACCTCGGTACTTGGTTTCTGGATCTGATAATCTGGATGTTTGCATCATGATAATACCATGGACTGTACCTCGGTACTTGGTTTCTGGATCTGATAATTTAACTGTTTGCATCATGATAATACCACGGACTGTAACTCGGTACTTTGTTTCTGGATCTGATAATCTTGTTGTTTGCATCATGATAATACCATGAACTGTACCTCAATACTTGGTTTCTTGATCTGATAATCGGACTGTTTGCATCATGATAATACCATGGACTGTACCTCGGTACTTGGTTTCCGGATCTGATAATCTGGCTGTTTGCATCATGATTATACCATGGACTGTAACTCGGTACTTGGTTTCCGGATCTGATAATCAGGCTCTTTCAATCATGATAATACCATGGACTGTACCTTGGTACTTGAATGTCGGGATCTGGAAATCGGACTGTTTGCATCATGGTTATACAAATGTGAACTACAAGTACAAGT